>NW_027104233.1:894187-929995 GCF_902728285.1 Clytia hemisphaerica | reverse complement strand
GCAAAAAATTTCCTCTCTGGCCAAAACCATGGTTGCGCCTCCTTACCCCTTAGCTAAGCATTATGGTGTCACCCTGGAGTTTGTTTGACCTATTTTTGATAATGATTAAGATATTTTTTGTACAAAAATTCGCCTGCGGCGCATATCTTTTCATTTACTATCGCGTTACCTTAACTGGAGAAGTTTCACCTTTTCTAAACGACAGTGACATGTTAGAAGAATAAAATATTTTGCGTGATGGCATGTGATTAAAGTTAAAAACTTACGTAGCGCTTTAAGCTAATGTGCTTATAGTCAGGTGTACAGGAAAAAATCACTACTGAGTTAAGTTTTTCTCAAGTGCATGACCAGATCCGGGTCGAAAAATCTCGAGTGTAGCAGCCTTGCCATTTTGGTTCCGCTGGGGCGCCTCGTATACGAGGGCATTCTACCATTTATAGTAGATTGCAATGTCTAACGTCTGCCCCACTCTCGACTACTTAACAAAAACAAACGACTTCTCTGATAATTCAGACTCTGCAAACTGGCTTTTCACCCAAATGTGTAGAAATGTTTGACAATTTCCCCGATTTTTCCGAAAATTTCCCCGATTTCCCAAAAAATCGGGTTTGCGTGAATTTCGAGAAAAACTTGCGTGAATGCGTGAATTGCAAAAAATTTTTGCGTGAATGCGTGAATTTAGGGTCCGCTGGGGGGGCCTCTTAAAAGATATCTTTGTTAATTTCGCTTTGAAATTTCGTATTCTTATTCTCTTTTTTAAAATGCTTGCGTAATTGGTCACTTTTTAAAATGATTTTCTAAATGATTAACGACCAATTAACGATTAATCTTATAACCCCTTAAAACCCTTCCTTTCTTCTTCTAAAATTTGATGCCTTGAAGTTGCTTCACTTTTGTGGTTCAAGTATTTTTTTCAAGATGTTTTAAATCTTGGGTGCCCAATAAACTTTTTTTCGATTTTTTTCTTCTTCTAGATCATCCAAGGTTCTGTAAGAAAGAGAGATGATTTATCAGCCTTTCATACTGTCATTAGCAAAGTTCCTTTGAAGCTCGTAATCATGGCTGACGTCGTGGTCGTGTTCGAGGAGCAAATTTCTTTGGTCTTATGACTGGTCAAACCCAGACGATCTCAATCGAACGGAATCGACGATCGAACCAGTCGAACCAAATCGAACGCAATCGACCGATTGAAATTCGATTGACGAACGCAATCGAATCTCAATCGAATATTACCGCAATTTTCAGATTCGATTGCGTTCGATTGATGTTCGATTGCGTTCGATTGCGGTTGATCGTCGATTCATTGACCCCCGGATGGTTCATCGCATAATTTCTACGGGAAATCGAAAGTAATTTCATTCGGCTTGTGATGTTTGAGAGCTTGGATGTTGGGAAGCTGCAAGAATAAAGCCAGACGATCTCAATCGAACGAAATCGGCGATCGAGCCAGTCGAACAACAATCGGACCAATCGAATATTACCCAGAATTTTGACGTTCGATTGAGATTCGATTGCGTTCGACAATCGAATTTCAATCGGTCGATTGCTTTCGATCTGGTTCGATTGGTTCGATCGCCGATTCCGTTCGATTGAGATCGTCTGGTCATACACGTAGGGATTCTTGAAAACTTGTATCACTAACTTGCCGCCTGGTCTTTAGGCTGGGTAGATTATCTTCGTATGTGTAGTTTTTTTAACAACTAGTTAGCATCGTAGCTAAGAGATTGGATACCATGCTAGCTTTCTTGATTTTACTGAGTATATGGGCTTCTAAAGGTCAGGTCACTACCGATTATCACCCCTAGATGACCAAAGAAATCTTGGTCAGGAACATTTCTGCGTTCGTAGCCTCTGGTAAATTATGTTTCAAAAGCGAAAAAGAGTCATTTTCAAAAGCGAAAAAGAGTCATGTTTCAATAGCGAAAAAGTATCATGTTTCAAATGCGAAAAATTGCATTTTCAAAAGCGAAAAAGTATCATGTTTCAAAAGCGAAAATATGCGTTTTTGTTTTAAACCGCAAAAATGAATTTTGCAACAAACGGCACGTCATAAAAAACTGCCTAAAAATAGGGTTTTTTGGATAAAATTGCTTCATTATATTTTTCTTATTCTTGCTTAAAGACAGAGGGCAAGGTTCCCTTAAAAGTGACTGAAGCAAGTTTTTGTATTTGGGGAAATTCCTTTGAGGAAATATTTTTCTGATTTTTTAAAAAATGATGTGTAATAGTAAATCTGACAGAGACCAGTTTTTAAAAGAAATTCTTTTGGGCAAATTTGGGCCAAAAACTAACGAAAATTAGGGTTTTTTTACTATTTTGCAAAATTGATTCATTAGACTTTGCTGAGTTATCTTTACAAGAAAGGATTCTCTGTGTTTACACCCAAAACTTAGCATGGATTGATTTCCAAATAAATTATTTTTGTATGTTTTTGTACCTCTAAATTATCCAAAATCCAGCTTGAAACAAGTTTTCTAATGTTTTCAAGCTTACGTTTTTCGCACATTTTTCGTTTGAATATTTTCATCATCATTCAGTATGTTGATTGTTTCTTTAAGGTTTTCTTGAGCTATCCTCTTCATTATGGTTTTATTTTCCTTTGAATCTTTTCCTTTGACTGTTATAGTACTGAATGTTTATTAGCTATCTATATGATTAATTTTATCGTCTTTTATCCCGTTCTATTTTTGACTGTCATTATCAAGTAGTGTGATTATTTTCAATTGGGCCTGAATGATTTGAATAATACTTAAGTTGAGCCCAGTGCGGTTAGCACGTTCTATAGCATCTATACTGTTCTTTTCTTTTCAGAAAGACCTGGACAAAACAATCTTTATTTAAAAAGTGAAGGGAATGAAAAGAAGATAACAAATTGGATTCCCAAAATTGTTGGTAAAGTAATGAAAAACGGTCGGGAGGATGGTTATATTTTAGAACACCATCCAAATACAATGGCAGCGGATGAGAAAATGAGGTACGTGCAACTGATACCGTGATATTCAGTAGAGTCTTGCTATATTGAAATCGGAAGGAATCGAAAATGTTTTTCGTTTTGGTTTCGTTTTCCTTGTTATCAAGAATTGTCTATTATTTCGTGATTGAAAAATTGTATGTACTTGAAATTTGGACAGTTAATATAGATAATGATAATCAGAGTTAAATTTAAACAACGACCTTAACAGGTGGAATTGCAGCACTAATGTTTTACAAAATCTAAGCGCGTATTCCAAACAAAAGAAAATGATTTCAACTCCCTAAGGAGAATCAACCAAAACACGAATTTATCGAAAAACTCAATCAAAATTTTTATATGAGTTTCTTGACAAGAAAAGAGTGACGGGAGAGACAAATGTCTCCGACATGCTAAAAAAAACAATTTTATTGATTTTCTAGTAGGGTCAAATTTAATGCTATAGAAGATCATTTTAGAGCAAAACAAATCACGCCATTTCTCTTTCGAAATTCCCTATCTTGAGAGAGCACGTATCACTCCATCCGAATTTAAGGTATGTGTACACCTTTTTTCCAATTATTTGTCAAAAAAAAATTTTTCAGTCAAAGTGGAGGAAAAGTTACTGGATTTCATTTTGGTAAAATCGCGATCTTAATATCTTTTTTTGATCCAGAGTTATAACCATTTAAATTTCAAAATAAAGTTCGTCTTATGATGAATTATTTACTCAAATAATTGTCTCTTTCGGAAACAACAAAGACAAAAGAGACAATTCAGCTGATGTTTATTCTCACCTCTATTGAATAGTAATATTTTTGACACATTTCACTGATTACTCAAATAAACAGCAATCATCTCGTTAAAAATTTCAAATTGATGTAGAAAAAAACGAAATTTCACCACACCATACTACTTTTAACAAAGTTAAAGTCACCCATAGCATTTAGATATCGACTTAATTCTTTTTCTTTTTGAGATTCCCAAAAGAAAAAAACTTAAAAAGTGTCTTAGGGTTTTATTTCTAACCGAGTTGTTTTTCCTCAATTTACAGATAACTGAAAAAATCACATTTAAATTTACTTTTTTATCGATATTTTTATAGAATTTAGGATTTAAAGAGTTAAAGTCAATCCCAAAAAAAATCCCAAGACACATTTTTAGTTCGATCTATTGGGAACATAGTATCGAAATTATTTTTTCAAAATTCAAAAGCTATGGGTGACTTTAACTACTTTGAAGTAGGTAAGGTTAAAATTCTTAAGATTTTAATTATATCCTGCCCAGTTTTTTAAATTCAGCTGAAACTTTTACCATTAGAAAGAGAATATTATTGGCTTTCAGAAAATATGTGTCCTGCCAAGCGATTTCCATACAGCAAAAACACACACCGGTTTTGACTCGCAACACACCGGTTGAGATCGGTTTTTCCCGACTTAAACCGGTTTAAAACGGTTGAGAAATCGGTGTCAAAGTTTCTAAAATTGAGTATCTTGAGCTTGTTGATTTTTACATACAAACCGGTACAAACCGGTGCAAAACGGTTTGAAAAGCGATCTCTACCGGTTTTGGAACGGTGTCAACCCGGTTTACGGAGCCGACAAAATAAATTTAAGATTTAATCAGTAGCAAAAACTGTAAATTGTTTCAAATTACTGACTTAAATCCTGAGAAATGGCTGGTGTTTGGAAGGTGGTTGGTTGCTGTGACCCAATCCTAAATTTAGGGAGGTGGGTCTGATGGTCTATCTTGAAGATTATAAAATTTTGAACAAGATTTTTTACGATCGTTAAATTTAAGATGAAAAAGCTTCTTCAAAAGTAGTTCCTCCCAAAATAATACCTTAAGGGAACCTTTTTTGGTGAGCACTAATTTTGACGAACGGACGAATCTAAGATTTTTTAATTTCGGCGAGAACTAATTTTGGCCCATCCCCACTGAATCTTCTGACTTGAAAACAAAAGAATTGAAATCCCCAGCAATAAAGAGTATGGGATTATTAATCCCCGTCGAGTTTTAGTCCGTTATTTTTACCCCCACTGGCTGAAAAATCCCACCGGGACTGTGAGAAGGGGGTGTCTTTAAAAAGATCGATAGTGATACAGGGGAGAGTGAGTGCACATTGAACAATATTAATTAAATATGCAAAAGTTGTTTATCAAAACGCTTTATTAAACAACTACATTCCTCTCTCTTTGAAATTCAAAAGAGAAGGTAAATGTCTAGACTTGTAAAATGTAAAAGGAATTTTTTCACATGTGCTTCTCACTCGTTACTCGTTACTAAAGATAATAAACATGTGCAATGAACCGAACATTTGTTATGACGTAATAACCAGAGAGAAAGAAAAATTACTCAGCAACAATTAACGAAGAGATTTTCTCTTCAGCAAAAAGGCAAGCAAATAAGGGAGTTTCTTCTTTTATGATGCCAGAGAGAAAAGCGTGGAAAGAAACTTTACTTTTTATTAAATAAACGCATGCGCAGTATATTATTTTGGAACTGCCGGCAGCCGAAATCTATTGCAAAACCGGTGTTCTTCTCTTCCAAACCGGTAGCAACCGGTTCTGATTGACTGAGATTTCAGATTTTTTGGAAACCGGTTTAGATCGGTTTGAACCGGTTGCACGAACGATCGGCACCGGTGCGAACCGGTGTGAACCGGTGCAAAGATCGGTTTTTCGATAACCGGTTTAAATCGGGTGGTATGGAAATTGCTTGGCAGGACACATATATACTTTTGCTATAAAAAATTTGTTGTTCTAAAGATATGATCAATTAAAGAGAATGTGTCAAGAAAGGTGAACACATACCTTAATACCACTATAAGTTCTATCTAATTTTTAGGCTGACTTTCCAGTACAGCTG
The DNA here is from genome assembly GCF_902728285.1 of Clytia hemisphaerica. NCBI lineage: Eukaryota > Metazoa > Cnidaria > Hydrozoa > Leptothecata > Clytiidae > Clytia > Clytia hemisphaerica. The sequence continues at coordinate 924,177 of NW_027104233.1, read as the reverse complement.
GTCTATTTTCTCTAAAACTGAGCTTCCTGGAGCTTAAATTTTAACGTATTTTGTTCATTAGAAAAAAAGTAGATCTTTTTCATTTTCATTTTTCAGCTTCAAATTAAATCAAATTAAAGTGTAAAGATTATCCGCTAAGAATTATCTTTCCAACGAGGTATTACTTTTTACTACAGCTTTTTTCCTTCTAGAGCAATCTTTGAGAACGTTCTGACAGCCAGAACTTTTGGAATAGACTTCAATAGCATTGATATTCTATATAATTAAATTATGTTTTTAGAACACAAATAACAATGAAGGATGTACCATCTTATGCTTCACTCATGGCAGCAGTTAATAGTGACGGAAAAGGAAAAGCGCTGTTAACGATTCAATTCAGCCATATCCTTCGAACAGATCAGTGGTTGACTGATTACACAAACAACCTGATTGATCAATCACAAGATATTCCAGTCCTTCATCCTATTACTGTAAGTGCATTTACATGTTTTATAATTATGGGGTTGAACATGCTTAGGTTTTGGAAAAAATGCCTATCATACGCTTACTCCCCCACTCCACGTGATATACTACACAGTTTTTATAAGCAACCGTAGGTGTCTTGCCCTAGCCAAAGAATTAAGGAACTTGGCTAGCAAACTAGCCCTGAAACTGAGCATAAACTGAAAAAAGCCTAGTAAGAGACATCATAATGACATCAAAATGTCTACTGGAGGAACTTTCAGATAAAAAAGAGGTAAAAAGAAAACTTTTGGGAGTTCCAAATGGGTGCATGTCACTAGTCCGACACTTTCTAGTCCGACAGTAAAATAGTCCGAATCTATAAAATAAATTTACAATTTAGAAATCTATTTTTCCGACGTCACTTTTATTTTATCCGAAAACGAAAGATATTAGAGTGTCGAATGTTGAATAAGGGTTTTTCACTGAGATAACATTAATAACAGTTCATTTTGGCGGCATTTTGACATAATTAGAAATAAAGGACCAATCAAAATTGCGTAAAGATAATTTATAGCAAAAAGAATGCACTGCCTTTAAGGGTCCCTTTTTGCATGTTCAGAATTATGCTATAAGGATTGTACATCGCAAACTTTAATTCAAGCCCCCCCTCCTCCCCGCCAAAAAAAGAAGGGTCGTAAAAACAGCTAAATCCAATTTCTTGACTTTTGAAAGCCCAATCCTAATAAGCTTCTCAAAATTTAAGAAAAGTCGGGTTTAGGGGCCCAACCTCAAAGTAGGAACTTTGGATTTTTATAAGCACGTGGTTGCTTATAAAAAATGTGCCTCATCTTTGGCGATTTATATGTTTTTTTTTACTTGATGTCGGACAAAATTGCTGTCGGAATACTGACGCATTTGTCAAAACCCAACGTCGGGCATTTTTACTGTCGGACTAGACCGGGGTTCCTTGTAAAAAAATGTACACTTTCCTGAAGGATGGAAATACCTTTCGAACACAACTGATTAAGAACAAACAATATTAAAGTTTAAAACATAATCCTCTTTTTGAGAGAAAAGCCTCGAGATATTCTCTCAAATAAGCAGAAATTGTCTTAATTATTTGCAATATTTGGGATTTAACGTAAGACTTTCTTTCTCTAAGGGTCGATTTTCAATTTGCGATACGGGCATTTTTACGGACACTCTCTTTTTTATTAGAACCAGTTAGAACAATCTTATAAGAACAATGAGGCTCAAAAGTGCTAAAAAATGAGAACAATTTGGGAACAACCCTTAGCCTGAGAAGGCTGAATTTTAAGCAAATTAAGGGTCAGATTGGTAAAAATAGGGATAAAGCCGAAAATAACCCAAATTTGCCTCAAAAATAAGAACAAGATAAGAACAATTTGAGGCTAAAAGTACCAAAAAAATAAGAACAGCCGAGCCTCAGCCTAAATATTAACTGGTTCTGTTATAAAAAAAAAGTGTACCCGTCACCTCGCAAATCCAGTACCTCCCCCCGGGACCTTCACATGCTTAACCCTTCGTGTATTTTCCTACCGGGTGACCCACGAAAAAGTTCGGACGTTTCTCGACGTCTTGAGTCCGAAAAATGTCCCAAATTCCTTGGAGTTTTAATATTTAGAAAGTAGATATGTCCTAACTTAAAATTTAAACTAATACTTTTTAAATAAAACCCATTAGTTGTGTCATTACTTGTGAGCTTTTGAAGTCAAAATTCACTTTTTGGAAAGTGTAAAAAACGCATAAAAAGGGGTATTAAATCAGGTATTTTAGACGTTTTCGATATGAAGTTTTTGAGAAAATTTTAAGAAACTGCCAACTTTTTATAAAAACTATTCATGTTTTAATGAAAAATACTTTCAAAAGTATTTTTGATGATTATTAATGTAATAAAACTCGTTATATGTCAATTTATGAGTGATTTTCGAATTAATTTCATTTATCCCTTTTTTATGTGTTTTTTGCACTTTCCGAAAAGTGAATTTGACCTCAAATATTCATAAGTAGGGAACTAATTGGGTCGGACTTAAAAAGTAATAGCTTAAATTTTAAGTTAGGACATCTACTTTTTAAATATTAAAACTCCAAGCACCTTGGGACATTTTTTCGGCCTCAAGACGTCCAGAATTTTTCTGATTACTAAACTATCAATTATATTAATGTTACGTCACTAGAATCGAAATAATAGAAAGACCTTTATGTTTTGATTCTCTATCACTGACTCTTTTGTGATTTGTGAAGCATTTTAGATTTATTTTAGTTATTTTTTCAAGCACAGGAATTACAATGTCAACTTTGAACTTAAACCAAGATCTTGGTTTGTCGTCATGGTTACTTATCGTTCTCGTTGATGCGCGATGAATAGAATTGCGATTCACCTTCACAGCGTACAGTATGATTGTGAGCTGTGATTTTCACGGTATGGAAATTAGCATATGTAACTCCGATATATAAGAGTTCAGTTCAGCTTCAGTTCTATCCAGACAAGTGCCATGTACTTACAATCGGAAGGTTTACAAACATAATACGTGCGCATCCATATACTTTGAATGGGAATCGACTGGAACACGTTTTCATAGAAAAAGATTCTTGATATTGTTATTGATGCATAATTGAGTTTTGAGGAAGTCAATAAGGCTAATTCGATGCTTGGAACTATTAACAGTGGCTTCCAAAACCTCAGCCCACAGATTTTCCTTACTTTGTTCGTCCGACCGCATCTTGAGTATGTACAATTAGTTTTTTGTCTGTATACAGACCCGACATCTACGGAAATTTCAAAATTCATTGCCGTAGAGGGTCTGTTGTCATCGTCTTTACTTATTTGAGTTTTTTCAAACAAACTGTGTAGGAGGATACTCCTCCCGCCCCACACATGCACAGTTGTTAGAGATTTTTAGAACAAAATATGTGCACAGCGCATCCGAGCGCCTCACGAATGCACTTTTAAACGGGGAATTATCGGCAAAATAGACAATGCGCACAGAGTGTACTGCAAAAACGATAAACGTGAGGTACACTCTGGTACAGAGTAAATCAGTTTGGTCACCGAAGCTCAGGAAACACGTTTACCTACTGGAAGGAGTGCAGAGACTTGCGACAAGGCTTGTCAAACTTTACAAAAATCTCTCTCATGAGGGTAGACTATGAAGCTTAGAATTACCAACACTAGAGTTTCGTAGAACATTTTGTGATATTAGCCTTATTCCGTATCCGCTCTGATTCCGCTCGCTGTTTTCAAAAACTGCGCTGTAGGGGCGTTTTTGAAAGGTAGCCATATTTGTTTACGTTTTCAAAGGCGAAAAGGCTAAAAAATGGTGAAGTGGTGCTGTAGCTCAGCACTTTGCTTCAATAACCACAGAACAAAAACAAAGATTAATGGAAAACCACTTAAATTTTACAGACTACCATCTTCAAAGAAGACACAAATCTTATATCAAAGATTGTTTCGAACCACTGGGATGAATTTTGAACATGGCCATATATGTGGTGAACATTGGATGAATGGTATAAGAAAGAATGCTGATTCTGTTCCTGAAATCATCGTTCCTGTGACACAATTTACAAAACTCAAAGACAAATTGAGGAACTACAAATCTCGATACGAGTCAAGTAAAGATGAATCTGAAAAGTTGAAATTACAATCAAAGTTGAACTTATTCAAAAAGAAGTATCAGGCAGCCCTATCCATTTTAAATTCAAACATCACTCCGAATAAACGTCCTCGAAGAAAATTGTATAAACACTCTCCTGTGAAGAAACGAAAAACAACACAAAATTTGGTTCCAAAGTCTTCACCAGCTCTTACATCACCCACAATAATTCAAGCATCATCATCATCATCAACAGTTCTATCGTCGCAACCTCATCCAGAACGAGATATAAATGAACTTTCAGATTTGGTTGAGCAGCAGAAGAAGGAATTGGAAAAACAGAAATCAAAAATCAAGGAGCTAGAGTTTCAGATTTTAAAACAGCAGGGTATTATTAGCTACCTCGAAAAGAACTCATTTACGTACAAGAATTTAGCTGAAAAACCCAAAACATTCAAACTACTTTGTGGACTTGAAGTAGATGAATTTAATATGCTAATGGAGTGTGTCAGACCTTACTTGTCATTATTTGACAAACTGAGACACCCCAAAATATTTGGATGGGAAACTCAATACTTAGCAACAATGACAATCTGTCGTCACTCATTGAATTTTGATTTCATGTCCTTTGTTATTGGAACCTCTGCTACAACTATGCAAAGAATTGGAAACAATTGGATCATCTTTCTTGCAACAGTTTTTAACAGGATTGAATTGAAACCTGAGCACGGTTTTTTGATTCAGAAAATGCCAAAGTCATTTATTCATACCGGTCACGGTAATACTGATTTAATTGTTGATGCAACTGAATTCAAATTTCAGATTGCCACCAACTATGATGTAAATTCGTTAATGTTTTCACATTACAAAAATCACTCCACTGGTAAGGCACTAATTGGAATCGCCCCCCATGGAATGGGTATTGTCTTTTCGCATGTCTACCCAGGGTCAATTTCAGATAGTGAAATAACAGCTATTACAGATATTTTAAAATTTGTCGAAACTGAGCATGAAATTATGACTGACTGATCGTGGTTTCTCAATTCAAGACCTTTGCGCCGAGAAAGGGGTTACTTTAAATAGGCCCAAGCAAAAGGAAGATGATCAATTTTCTAACACTGAAAATCAGAGGAACTTCGATATTGCGTCGACAAGAATTCATGTGGAACGTTTCATTGGACGTGTTCGAAAATGGAAAATTCTTAATGATATTTGGCCAATGAATCGTGTTGACATTCTGACTTGTGTTTGGCAAATGTTGTGCCATACTGTAAATCTTTCATGCCCTCCTATTGGTCCAAAAGAATAAGAGACAAGTTTTTTTGATTTTCCAAACACAACTGTGGTTTTATATGTAACTTTACAAAATACCTAAATAACTCTAAATAGGAAAAAAAATTGAACTGGTTAACAAAATATAAACTAAATATAAAGCGTATTTCGAGACTGTTATAGGGGCTGAAAAATCTAAGTCTTTTTGTCTTTGAAAGTGAAAACAAACAAAAAGCCACGTGAAATTGAACAAATAAGAACTCAAAGTATGAAGATCGAGAAGAGATTTTTGAAAATTTAAACAGGTCTGCTATTTTGCTACTTAATGAAAGAGCTAAGTTAAAATAAATTTTTCTTAGATATTTTATAAATTTTCCATCTGAAAGTCAATATTGTCTACAAATTTGATTGTTTTAATTTTTTTAACAAGAGCACTGATATGCATACGTAATGGTTTCAGGTCATCAAACCCCAACTTTTTACGACTCGTCAAGGAATTAGCTAGTTTTTTCATTTGATCATCAGTATACCAGGTGTCTAAGACATACGGTTCATTGGCAAGAATAGTTTCACAAACATCAATCATAACAGCAATCAGAGCGTCATTTCGTTGTATTGCAAAAAAATTTGCAGTTTTTGTTTCTGGGTGGTACGAGACCAAAATACACGTGTGCGAATCTGTGCAAGCCATTTGTAATTGGCATTGTATATAGTAGTTTCTACTTTTGTTTAGATTTTGTAATGGTCCATCACAATCCTTTGCTCTAAAGTCTATTCACTAGTTTCTAGTTTTAATTTAACTTTCAATTCGTTTAAGGACCACTGTGAGTGCGTCAAGGCAGCTTGATCAGGTTTGCTTGATGAATCCAGTGATGACGTTCGATGATAAGGATTTGTGAAGGGCGCAAGAATAATTTTTAGAATGTTGTTCCACTTAATAGATACCAAATTTAGATTGTTGTTTAGCTTTCGACAAATTTCAATTAAAACCGTACCAAGAGCGTCAGGGCTTGATCCAAATCGTGGTTTTGAAGGGTGCGAATAAAAACCGCATTTAGATGTTGTAGCTTTCGACAAATTTTCAAAATATGAACAGCTTCGGTTTCAAAATCATGCCCCCTTTTAATGTTTGGAATGTTTGACATATCCTTCTCATTAGTGCCATTGATAACAATATCCCAATAATTATCAAATTTCTTATGACCATAAAAGCCCAGGAGAGCTGGTAGACGTGAACCTGTTATTTTGAATTTTCTTAGAAAAATTTTCTTTCAATTTCATGATAGTTACTAGCTTGAGGGTTTGGTGCTTCCATGAAAGCAATATCAAGATTTATTTCATCCTCTTTTTCTGAATATATTATTTCTTTGATTTTATTAAATTCTTTATTAGGAGGATAAACTGATGTGAAATTTGAAATAGAAATATCCATTTTTTCTTGTTGTAAAATATCATTCTCAAGATTGTAATCATTTCGAATATGCTGAATAGTATTTACAAACCTTCTCCAATACAAAAGTTCATTAATTTTGTCTTTGATTTCTGTAGATTTCTTCTCAATTTCCAATGTTTCTTTTTCCAATAATTTCTCATTGCAATACTGGTGGTCAGCTAATCCATTGACTCTGTATTTAAAAGATAAATGTTGTCCAACAGATGAATTCCTTCCAAGGTTTGATTTCCATAAAACAGAATAGACATGCTCTGTTACTGGCTTCATTTTATCCAGTTGTTTATTCATACCTTTTATGATAGCATTAATGTTTCGTTTAAAATAAGGATTATCTGGGTCAGCTGCACTGATTTGCTTCTTTCTTTTTGCAGATTTGAGTTTTAGATCAGCTAGTCTTACCATAAGGACTGACCCTCCTTTTTTCGATTTTCTGTGCCATTTTTGGAGCTGCTGTGTGCATGTCAATTGAAGTAGTTTTTCACCAGTCTGAGCAAAATGTTTCAAATACAAAAGTACTGCTAACACATGGCAACATAACCCACTACAGCCAATGGGACAGCTACAATGGGCTTTTACAGGAAGGTCTCCTTGAAAAAAAATAACAGCAGGTCTTTCTGTATGTCCATAGGATTTTGAAATCATAGCCTTGACATATCTTATATCAGTGGATGTGGAGAAAGTTTTCACTGACAATATTTTTCGACTTTGTAACATTCGAAAAGCCTTTTCTTGCTGACCCATACTTCCTTCCTTTTTGTGAGCACAATATGCATTAAAAATATCTTGTGAAACGTTGGGATAAAGTTTATCATCTGATGACCAGTTTACAGATGGTTGGGGGACATCATCTGACCTCAGACTGCAGGGAAAACTAGACTGGTGTTTTGTTCTCAATTTCAGCTTTTGAATAAGTTTTGGATACTTTGAAAAAGTCTTTATACGTGAAATTAGTTCATCCTTTGTCCCTGAACATCCTTGTCCCAAATTGGCAAGCCATGCAGCAGCATCTTTCTTAGTAAACGCTGTCAGATTTGGAGGCTTCATCCTTCTGCTGCCTACAGTCACTGAAAACGAAAGTGAAATGTGCGCCATCTTTAAAATATGTCCCTACAAACACGGGATTTTTAGCGCAGTGAGCGGAGTGGGCGCGGATACGGAATTTGGCTAATGGTGCAAGTCTATAAGCAAATTATTCTATCATAATACCCGTTATTTTTTCACAAGAAAGTTATCGAGTCAACCAACTCAAAATCTGAGTTAGTTAGCTGAAAAACTTTTTTGTCAACAAAATCCGAGTTAACTAACTCGAAAATTATTTTCATGAAAAAAATTCAGGTTAACTTAACTGAACTGGAAAATCTTTTTAAGAAAATAAAAAGTCAAGTTAGAAACTGTAGAGATTTGAGTGACGTTCATAAATTGTACTTTCATGACGTCATAATTTAGATTGCTGACTCGAAAATTCCTAACTCGAAGTTTTCTCGACAATTCCGAGCCTAAATCTCTACATAGGATTCCAATTAAACGGAACATACAGATGCAGCCAACGAGCCATTTCCCCAAAATATCTGTTTCTCCTTTCCAGGAAGTGGTCGTTTTGCCTGAAAAGGACCGCTCATATCCTTATATATAACTATCTGTTCCCATATTCCAGCTGGCAACTTAGCGGGTGCAATAAGTTATGATTTCCGGGGGGAAGTGTCTACTTCGCAACAACAAAAATGAACGACAAATTTCAAAATGAACGACAAATTACACCATACACAACCCGACTGAAAGTTACTGTATCACCCCTATTCATTACTCTTATTATTTTGCAGAGAATAACTATTAATATAGTCTTTATAATGAAAATCTACGCATGCGTTTTGAATTTGTTTTGAAAATAAAACAATAGATGCGAAACAGACACTTCCCCTCAGGGGGGGGGGGTCGGTAGTAAAATCTCAGACATATATGAGTAGTAAAAGAATTTTTAAGGATTTTTGCGAACCACCACCCAAATTCTTGGAAGAGGTATTTTACTACCCAGGTAGTAAAATATTTTGAGACATTTTGACATAGAGACCACCTATCTTTTGGTTGCTTTTCGGAGCGGACCAATTTTACGAAACGGATGAACAATTGATAATTCCCGTCGCTGCAAACATAACAAAAATAAATCTAAAATGCTTTCATAAAAGAATCAGTTATAGAGAATCAAAACATGAAGGTTTTTCTATTATTTCGATTCCATTGACGTAACATAACTATAATTGACAGTTTAGTAATTGCCATTATACACTTAAGAATCATGTGAAAGATTTCCTTTTAACGAAACTCATTTCAATTACACTTGGAGGTTTCTAGGAATTTCTTCATTAGTAAACATGTATACTGATACTTACAGTCTACTAGACATTAATATGGTAGAATTTGCTCTTCATCTTTGATTCTTTCTAAAGCTATTAGATTGACACATGCACGATATAATTTCTACAGTTGGTCCTCAGAGGTTGATATTTTCTTTGTAAACTCGACCTCTGATTCTCAGGGTATTAAATCCCAGTTTACGGGGCGACAAGATACGATACGACAAAGTGCATAAAATTTCATAATAACGTTTAATCACCTTTTTTATTACCTTGGAAGCTTAAATGAAAAAAAAAACATGAAGCGTGCCGTCCAAAGAATGATGAGTGGGACGGAAACACAGTGGAAAGTCTGTATTCCAGCACACGAATCGTGTGCTAACCAATCAGCGAGCCGAATTCGGCTGTCTCGGCACATCAAAGGACGACTATGTTTCCTCTCCAATGGTTTATTGGCCCGCTTTTTTAGACTTTTAGCGTGGGCGGTCGCCAATACGTAGACTATTAAATAGTCGACAATGCTCGCTGCTCGCTTCGCGCACATTACAGCCATTATGTTCGCATATCCAAACTACTCCCGCGATCTATCATATTATTCCGGTTTCTTTCCTATCCGGCTTTTATCCCGGTTACTGAATACAGTAAAATGAATTACAGTCTACCGATACGCCATCGGAATCTTACAAACTAGCCGGAACTTCGTTAAAATGACACCGCAATTTTCATTGTCCGAGACAATGCAGATAAACAGTATGTGCTCTTTTTTTTGTCCATTGACATGTAGTTCATTTGGCAAAAAGTTTTCGATGGAGAATATTTTACGCTGGTAGTTGCGATCTTTTAGCTAGAGATAAAGCAACGTCAATAATATCAATAATTTTCGATCACATAACACTGTAACATCCAAAGGCATTCTATTCATGATATGCCTAGGCCTGATTACTTCATATTTTGTCCTCTATAACATTTATAATTTGACCTAATAAGGTGCGTAATCGTTGTTGCTATATATAGTAAAAAGATTACGTCACAGAGAGCAATATCATAAGAGAGGTCCATGCATTTCTATGCTTCCACAAATTTTGTAGGATTGGACAGTACGTTGAAATTTTTTTCCGAGTTTTATCAGATTTTATCCCTAAATTTTCGGAAATCGTGACCCTTTCGTTTTTGACACTTTCAGAGAGCGGATTGGTTTTTTGTACCCCTCACAGAGATTTTTGAGGCCTGGAAAAGGTACCCTTACCGGCGCGCACATACCGGTGCCCTGTTTTGCCTCAGTGCCCCCCGGCCTATCTCTCTCATTTATTTTGTACCGTGAGATTATTCCTTCCGACCATGGAAAATTCAAAAATTCAAGTACTTTATTCCAAGGAACTTGAATAAAATAATTTTATTCAAGGTCCTTGCTTATTCCTACTTCGGCTACAATATAGACAACATACTCTTTATTCGTTACATTCGTTCCCACCGTATTTCCCCGATTTCCCGATTTCCCCGGGAATAAAAAGGGTTAAAATGGTAACTAAAGCTCCGACATAACATGTTGACTGAAAATTTAGGCTGCATGTATCCCCAAATTGAAATTAGCTTCAAAAGATAGCAGATATGGGGATGTGCAGCCTACTTCAATTCCCAATCATTCAGCAACCTGGTTTCACTCAAAGTAAAGCGTTTGCGGGTATGTTATAAGAAATAATTTTGGCTGAAATTTGAGGCAAACAGTCAGGGGTGTGTTTTTGCCTAATGAGGAAAGTGTTTAAATTTTTTGCGACCTCTTCTAATTAAGAAAGAAAACTTTCCCTTGACAACTTAAAAGAGCCGCAAGTTCTAACCATGGCTACCAGATTCAGTGTGGGTCAATCAAAGTTGACTTTATCAGTCAAGGATTTATATTGCAAGTTAGGATACCTCGGCCATATATCCAAAATAAGATACACCGCCAAAAAATTTTTGTTCCGATTGTTAAAACCCCAGATACATCTCAGAACTTTTGCATCCATGTAAGGTTTTTATCAGGACAGTTTAGTTTAGACGCTTTTGAATCGTGTCTAAATTGCAGAAATCAGATGATGACATATCTCAGCTCTCAACGGGAATTCCAGCTTGAAACTCTCAGGATCGGTAGAGTAAGTATGTATCATTGGAATTATGTCATTGGGAACATGCGATTTTTTTTGTGTATATATATCTTACAAAATTAACAAAATTAACTTTCACTTTCTTAATTGGAAAGTTTTCTTTCTTAATACCAGACGTAGGTAATCGAAGAGTTCGATTATCGAAGTCATCGAATTTAATCGAAGCAATTAGTCTTTAATTAATCGAACTAATCGAAGACTAATCGAACTAATTGAGATTAAAAAAAGATTGGAAAATTCGATTAGTTCGATTAGATTCGGTAAGCCAGGGGGGACAAGCAGTTAGTACAAGACAGTTGCCTACTAACTGCTTTTTCGCAAAAGTTTAGTAACACCACCACCCTTGCACACATATTACAGTTAGTACTAACTGACTATGGGGTCAAATTTACATACACAACCCTTGAAAATGGCTTTTTTACCCTTATAAAAACAATAAAATCTCGGATAAAAAATATCTAATACCTTCAATGTTTTAATTTTTCATCTTTCAATAGGAGATTACAACATTTTAAGAAATATTTTGGATAATCACATTTCTGTGACAACCGACAAAATTGTTATAAAGATTTTCAAAAAAAAAATTCGAAAATTTAAATAAAAAATTCAATTTCCTAGAAATATTTTTGTATAATACGATGTTTTATTGAAAATTTCCTCACAAAATTTTATTTTTCACATAGTACCAAAATTTGGCAAATGTTTAGCAAGGGACCACCCTTTTTTGCAGTTAGTACACCTGAGTACCAAGTGATTTCATAAAATTCACAGGGCACACCACCACAGTACCAACTGGCATACTGTCTTGTACTAACTGCTTGACCCCCCCCCCCATGGGTAAGCTTTGATTACCTTCAATAATCTTCGATTATCCTTTGATTAGCTTCGATCGTTAGGGCTCCATTACTTCAATTACTCTTCGTTTAATTCGATTACTTGGCTTCGATTACTTCCATTTTTCATCTAGAGTATTTTGGCTTTAACCATTTTTTTACGCGCTCGATTATTTCACCTTCACCGTAGGCGTTATGGCCATCATCTTATATTACGATGGTGTATTTGGCGGCCGCCCACGCTAAAAATCTAAAGGATACGCCATCGGAATATCATATAACCCACACGCTAAATCTCTAAATTTTGATTTTCGGAACTGCATCAAGCCTGGATTTTTTACAGAATTCTGCTCACTGGTTTATGGACGGGACATTCAGAACGGTTCCTGATCAATTTATGCAGCTTTACACTGTTCACGGACTGCAAAGAGGACACAATGTTTTGGGTGCATATGCGCTGTTGAGAAATAAGGAGGCAAACACGTAAACGGAGATGCTGAACCAAATTCGCGCTCTGACAAAAAACCTGGAACCAGAAAATTTCATGACCGATTTCGAGACCGGTTCGTCGAATGCACTACAAAGAGTCTTACCGAACGTCCCAAGAAAAGGTTGTTTTTTCCATCTTTGTCAGAATATTTTTAAACTTGTTTCAACTGAGGGTCTACTGGGGAGATATACCAACGACAATAACTTTCGGATGAACATTAAAATGATTTCTGCTCTTGCATTTGTGCCAACCAACGACGTCATTGCTGCCTTCACTGAGCTTTACAACCATTGTGGAAACGATGAGCAGGTTATCCTGGATTACTTTGAAACGAATTATATAGGAGAACAACGCCGTGGGAGACGACTTCGACCTAGGTTCGCCCATGCTATGTGGAACGTTCATGGCCGTGTGGAAAACAACCTTCCGCGAACGAATAACGATCTGGAGGGTTGGCATAATCGATTCAACGATTCAATATGTCATGCTGATATTTGGAAATTTATTCAAGCACTCAAGCAAGATTCAGCCCTTCACGACCACACACGAGCTCAAGTGTTGATTGGCGCAAATCCATCTCGCCAAAGCTTGGCATACAGACGTATAAATGAACGGTTACAAACTCTTGTTGAGAATTACAACAACAACGATAAGTTGAACTTTCTCCGTGGTATTGCTTATAACCTTGCTTTTTAAAGACGTGTATGTTTGTTTTATTCTTTTGTTTTTTAGTGATAACCGATAACTTTCACACAAATGTAAATAGTCTTTTGTTACATATTTTACGGGAAACAAAAAGTTTGTTAATTATTCATCTGCCTATTATTAAAAAAGAAAAGGAAAAAATTAACGTAAACTAAACAAAAAAGAAACACGTAAGGCGAAACAAAAAAATTTCTTGTTTCCGGAAACCGGCCGCAAACTTTCGTTCGTTAGTAGTCCGTACTTGTTGTAATTTAGGGCATAATTTATGCTGTGTTTATACATAAAAGTTATTCTTAAACTCTATTTCAATGAGCCATAAATTATCAAAAATAACAAAAAAAATTATTTTCTGGCCGGCCGCATGATAACTTTTTTCCTTCACCCGCATTCCGGAAACAAAACATTTTTTATCATTCGCCTAAACATGTTTTTTTTTCATTCATTTCAAATTATGTACTTGAGCCAGCTAAATTTAATCAAATAAATATTTCCCTGCCGTTTTTGAATTAAAATTCTCTTTCCAGTATATTCGTGAAGCGACGCTCGCAAGTTCGTTACGGTGGCAATTTACACAAAAAACTAATTACATTTTGAAAAAAACATGAGATTTCTCCTGTCAGTTCTTCATTAATCGAGGAATTGTCCGTTCGGGGAATAGTCTGTCAGGGAATTGTCCGTTCGGAAAATCAGATGTTCGGGGAAATGTCCGATCGGGGAATTGTCCGTTCGGGGAATTGTCCGGTCGGGGAGTTGTCTGTCAGGGAATTGTCGGTCGGGGAATTGTCCGGATACCCAATCCGCAAGTGTGGGTGTTTGGTAAGTTATGGTTCATAATAAAGGAGGATGAATTTGAAGGAGATCAAAGGAAGGTTTGCATGGACACTTACACCTCAAAGGAAATTGAAGCTAGCAATAATGGGAAAATGGCACATTTCTTTCTGACAATATCACACTCAAATGGTATGGTCTGGTGCAAACAATACGAGAAAAACACAAGGCAAATGTTTTCTAACTTTTTAAAGGAACACTTCTAGTATACTTTAGAGCGTTGTTGAAGCTCATTAGAGGACATGTGTTTATTATGGATAATGAACCTTCACAAAATTTAAAGAAAGCAAAAGGGGCCTTGCATTCGATTCACGGAACCCGTTTACTAATGCACCTAGCCGTTCACCACCTGCAAATTTCCTACACTGACCGTAACAACGACAAAGCAACCAAAGAAAAAGATGCACGAGATATCGCCCTAATTAATAGAATAATTTCTTGTCGACTTTTCAATACACAAAAACAAACACAAGTGCGAAAGAATAAAATGGCTAACAGTGTCTTCAAAAATGACTGAGCTTTTTCTTGGTGATGAAATTTATGAAATCAGGACAGTCAAGGGCAGATTAGGCAAATCATTGGAAGCATTTAAAAAAAGAAAAATAATGAAAAGGTAATCTCCTCAAAGATCTCCTTGACCTTAAAAGACATCTTTGGACATTAAAGAACAAAGAGACGGAGAAGAAGAAAGAATCACAACAACAAGGCTTGCACCAATGCAAGTAACTATTGACACGCAAAGTTTCTGCCCTTAAAAGAAGCAGACATGATCAAAATGTACGAGTTGTTTTTTGGTGAGAAAGAAAATATTCCTGAAGGTGAAAAGAATGCGGCTGATTTTATTTTTTTGGCATTTCCAGCCATCTTTCTAATTACATTTGCAGATGTGACTTTAAGGCATTCGTTGCACTGGAAACGTTTCATAACGTTCCAATTAATTGCATTTGTCGATTGCCTTAAATAATGCAGATAATTTTAGGCTTATAATTATTATTGTTAGGAAACTTTCCAACTTTTGTGTATATACATAATTGATTGCCCATTTCATCATGTCTTTTCAATTTTATTTTTATTTAGACCTTTAATATGCGAAGGAAGATAAGCCTTCAGATGAACTTGGTTGGGGAGGAGTTGGAATTTTTTAACTTGATTAATGGTGGTGAGCTTATGAGGGACAAGGATGCAGAATGCGACGAAGAAGAAAGAGAAACGAGAAGGCTGATTGTGCGAAAGTTGACGTGGTGGAGCCAAAAACTTGATGATTGATATTCAAAATAGATTCAGAAAAGCCACCAAAAATTGTGAAAGGCAGAATATTTGGGGGGCCATCAGAGCGTGAGCCACCGAGTTGCATAGATGAAAGATGTTTAGACATCTTGCCCCCTCAGAATGAATACACTGATTGAATTTTAATATCATTTTAGCCTTAATTCTTAATTTTAAAAACCTGTCTTGCTTAACTAACTTGCACTTTAAGTTCTTTGTTTTCTTATTTTGCGAGATTGTTTTAGCCACTCTTCGTTCGTAAAATACCTAACTTTTAGATTTCATTTGTTGGTTATGACTATTGATAAAAGGGAAATTCAGGAAAGTTTTTATTGGCAAGAAAGAAAGCATTCCAATGGATCGACTTTGCAAACTTTATGACGGCGACTATTGGTACCGATTGAATGGAACATCTACGAAGAAAAAGTGTGCGGCAAGTGCCCGTGTCAGCATGTGTGCCCAAGAAATTCTTATAACAATCGTGGCCAAAAATCGTTGATACCAACAAAAGACTCGCCCATATAACTGTGTATGTCCAACAGGAAGAAAAAAAATACTCAGCGCGTGAAAACCAACCACCCAAAAAAGGTACAATCACCCAAAAAAGGTACAGCCAGAAAAAGGTAAAACTAGCCAGGAAAAAGGTAAAACCAGCCAGAAAAAAGGAAGAATCACCCAGGAAATAAGGTACATCCACCCATAGCCACTCAGGAAAAAGGTATAACAACCAAAACGAACAAGTTTGAAAGAGTAGTGGGAACATTTTTGTACCAGGCTTTTATAATTGGTTTGTCTCCAACCGTCAAGAGCGATTCATCTCTTCTGTAATTGATAGCGCCCGCAAAGATGTCAAAGTCGAAGGCCTGTGCTACCAAAAAGACATCGAAAGTCAGCATAACGTTAAAAAATGCATACAGGGGTACATGAAGGAGGAATTGGCCGACGTGATCAAAACTTGCAATGATTGGCTGATTGCCAAAACTTTCAAGAAATCATGGCTCTGTATGGTGCCGGAGATTTTCATCTCAGCCCCCGTACAGAAAGTTTCTGGCACACAGCGTGGATATGCATAGATGGAGTGATCGAAGAAAAGATAAACGTATTAGAAATTGAGAGCCTAAGTTCCAGGGCTTTCTGATAATTTTAAGAAACCATCAACTTCGGAAATATACCTGGAAATATCCAAGGAAAGAGAAGGGCACTGACCGGCAGCTCGTTGTTCGACCCCCAATAACGGTGGCGTTATGTATTTGATTTCACAGCTTTTGCGAGAAAATTTGTTTTGTTAAATTTACTATAAAATTATTTGTTTGTATTTTTAGAAAGTTGAACGATGATCAGTTTCCCTAACTGCCAGAACAACGGCCAAGAATTCAATGGTGACTGTATTATCCGATGATACTGATGTTCTTTGTTTGCTAGTCCACCATGTTTCTAAAGATCCATTACTTAAGGTGGTAGTGTGGGTAGTAGACTTAAAAGCATTTTTTTATCTGAGTTGATTTTAATTATTTTAACACTTTGAAATGATAGATTAATACAAAAATTGCCGAGTCAGCAGAAAAAGAAAATTAATATAGCCTTTATTTAGAAAGAATAGGAAAATGCTCTCGTCTTGAAACTTTGCATTGTTGTAAACTAAAGTTAGACGGAGGGGCTGACCCATTTTCAATGTTTTAGGATAACTAGATCTCGGCCTATGGTGTTTTAAAGTAGGTGTTTTAAAGTAAGATTCGTTTTAGGCCAATATCTCAATAACGAACAGAGCTATCACTTACAGCCTAGACTAATGTTAATTTTTCTTTCAGAAAAAAGACTATAATTTGTTTACCTTTATTCGGGGGGGGGGCGTACGGGGTTAACAATTTCCGAAATACCGTATAATTTTGCCAAAATCTCCGAAATTCCGTAAAAAAATACTTGCAATTCCGATACCGATTTTTTGGGGTATTTTTCCTCGTTTTGACTAATTTTTCATCAAATTTGATTTTTCATGTATGAATTCCGAAAAAAGGGGATAAAAACTTTATAACACCGAAATTTCGAAGCAAAAATTCATGGATTTCCGATACCGAAACAATTTCAGAATTCCGAAATACCGAAGGAATTTAGCCTGATTTCCGAAATTCCGAAGAAAAAAGGGCCGATTTCCGCAATTCCGAAAAACCGTACGCCCCCCACTTATTCCTGCAGCTTCCCAA
This sequence comes from Clytia hemisphaerica, assembly GCF_902728285.1. NCBI lineage: Eukaryota > Metazoa > Cnidaria > Hydrozoa > Leptothecata > Clytiidae > Clytia > Clytia hemisphaerica. The sequence goes on along the minus strand of NW_027104233.1, from coordinate 906,576 downwards.
CATCCAAGCTCTCAAACATCACAAGCCGAATGAAATTACTTTCGATTTCCCGTAGAAATTATGCGATGAAAAATCTGGGGGCCGAAGAATGAAGACTTTTTATTTCCGAACAAGTTATCTTTGCTTATAACGAAATATTACTTTTCAATATATTTGCTAAATATAATGTTTGATTACAAAAATACATTACACTGTATTTAAAGTTTGAAAAGTCGATTCTACTATTCTACTTAACTCTTTGTTTTTATGTCTAACTCCCGTCTCAAAAGAAGTCCCAGAATCCCGAGATTTTTGCAGTCGGGCGTTCAAAACAAAGGCGTTTTTATTTTTCCGCCCACTTACGAATTTTTCTTTATAATAGGCATGCAAAATATCAAATTTAAAAATAATAGTATAAAACCTTATTTTCTACCGCATAGTATTTCTTCTAAAACGAAAAAAAACAAAATACACTAGAAAAATAAAGAATTTACGAGTGTTATCAAGCCACCCAAAATGAACTTTCATTCGTCCGCGTCATCGAATTGTTGTATACGTCACGATCTATTGTCAACCATTGTCCAATCCCGTAAGCGATTGAAGTGCCGTCAGTAATAATCTGAGAAGAGAACAATAACATTATGTCATCACACAAATAAATTACGCTGGGAAAGTCCGCAAGGACAACATGCGGTCTTAACATTTTTCCCTCGCAAGTTTTGGGGAAAAACAAAAGTACTCTATATTTTACGTATGGGGAAGTGTAAGAAAGATTTACAAAATAGAAAAGTTTCGTTTTGGGGTAAAGAATCAGTATTGTGAATTTAAGCGAGTTTCTATTTTGCAATTTTTCTACAGAGCCAAATAAAGATTTTTTCTATTGTTCTTGCTCTATTATTGCCTTTAATGATAAGTTCCGTAGTTATGAGGTTATCGAGACAAAATGTGACGAATTTGCGCGGAAACGAAATTTAACATTAGTCTAGGCTGACTTAGAAAATGGGTCATCTCCTAGACTTTGGTAAAACAAAGGCTCCCTAAAAATTTCAAGTTAAAAACTTAAGTGGTTTTTTAATTATCTTGGCCAGCGTGCGGAAACAATATTTTGAGAAAATCATGTTCAAAGTTTTTTATTTGCAAATTAAAGGGAACGACGCATGGTATATTTATGAAATGCTGATCTTGGCACAAACATCCATCTGGAGGAGTATTTTGGAGTGCTGGATCATAACAAAAACCAAAAGTGACTTTATTCCAAAAAATATATTCAAAAAAGTGAATATAATTTACTATAATGTTCAACAACAACACAAAAAGACTTACACAAAACTGAAAGAAAAAAAGAATGTCTTTTTCTTTTGAATGGAATCGAGTGTTTCTATTTTTAAATGAAGACATTCTATTGTGAATTTATTCGAAAACTTCTTTGCAATCTTTTTGTTTACATTTTGTCTTCATTCACTTTTGTTTACTGTTGAAAACATAACAAAGTTTTAGCTATACTCTTAAACTGTGTATAACTGTCGGTTAAGCCAATCAGCTTTCGGGCTGACATGAGCATGTATTTCAGAGTATACCATGGAAGTACCACCAAATCCGACCCCTACTATAAGTATAGCGCTATTGCCTTTAACCCAGAAAAGGGTTTGAGAAAATCATGTTTAAAGTTTTTTATTTGCAAATTAACCCAGAAAAGGGCAAAAAGACTCAAAGAAACACTGTTTTCAGCTACATTCTGTTACCTGACTATCCCTGGAGGGCTCAACAGTCATTAAATCTAAGAAAAGTTTGAAAATCTCTCATGGATCAAAACACTACCCTCAACATAATCTCATCAAAAGCTGAAACATCATCACACCCCAATTTCTCGACCGACAATACCAACATATATGATACAAAACAACAAAACATTCAAAAAAACAATTATACAAAGAAAAAGAAAATGGCAAGATGAAGACAAAGCCTAGAGTCAGGTGTGGTACCAAGAGTAAGCACTCTCTGGCGCCCGCGAGGGGTTGGTGTAATTTAAGATGCACGATCTAACGATTTACGATGCACGATTCGCGATCCGTGCATAAAATATGTTTATTCATGCGTAATTATGCAAATTATGATTAAATATTTAGGCAATTTACAAACTTTCATTCGCTGAAACTCAATTATTTTTGAAAACATCATTTATGTAAGATTATACAAATTATATTTAAATCAGTCATAAATTAAAAGAAAGTGAAAACCACGTGCATTCACCTTCTGTACTCTCTCTCTTTTTCATAACTTAAATCAAAAGGGGAAATTGTTTACCGAAAGAAAATTCTTTCTCATAATAGAGCACCAGTTTTTTGCTTCGTACATTACGGTCCGCAAAAAATATTGTTTGCCAATATATTCTTTTATTTGCTTTAAGAAAGAAATTCCTATACTCGATTAAGAGAGAGCAAAAATATTGATTACTTACACTATCTGTCTATTGTAAGATTATGTTCACAAGGTAGCTTCCATTATCAACATTATGATTATGTAAGTTAGTTTTTTTCATAATTTTACGGTCGTTATTATTCGTAGTTCCATTACTTACTCATTTCTTTTTTGTTGCATAAATTTACCGTGGTAAACAAAAGCGAAAAAAGCTTATGCCATTGTTTTAGAATTATGTTATATAATTTAAGTTTTATGATAATTATTGGGAATAATCAGCATACTTTATGCAAGGATCGCGCATCGTGAATCGTAGATCGTTAGATCGTGCATCTTAAATTACACCAACCCGCCCGCGAGCCACCCGTCATCTTTACCAAAGAAGAAATAGTGTTGATCAGACACTATTTCGTACATAAAAAAAACAGAGAAGAGGGATTAAAATAAAACAAATTGTAAACAAAAAAGTGAAGTACAGCAGAAAGAAAGAGAAAAAGTTGAAAGGTTGACCGAGAGCCCGGTTCGGAACCCCTTAACCCAACACAAAATCAACCCGATATTTTCATGAAATACATGTATTCTCATTAAGGGCCGATGTTCATGTATTTCATGTAAACTCGGAAGCTAGATTTTAATGAAATACATGAAGTCAATGCACTATAGGCTATACCATCAAAATTCAAAACGAGGCAGATCTAAAAGAGTAGGTCTGTCTGCATCTGATGGGTAGAATGGATGGATGGACGGGGACATACCAAGCACAAAGTTGAATTAAATTGGCAAATCCAGAGCAGAAGGCTATTCTCTAGGGTATGTGTAAGTTGGTTTTGTTAGGTACACCTGTGCTGTGCTGTGGCTGGTGAGATGGGCGAAAACTATTGCTAACCACTCCCAACCCAACAGCCAAGAAGCAAGAAATAGACAAATTCTGGCAAATTGTTTGGATGGATATTGGCTCTACTTCTTTGCTATTATATTGACAGTGTTGCTATATTTTGCCCATTATTCCAAGATATCTGTGGCATTAAAGGTATATTCATTCCATGGCTGCATGGATATTTTTTTTTTTTTTTTTTTTTTCAATCTCTTTTATCACCAAGAATTGGTATAAATATATGGCTAAATTATAGAATTCCCACTTATGCATACCACATTAAAGAAGGTTACCTTCTTAACCAACGTTTCAAAACCAACAAAACATTCCTGCCGCCATTTTGAAATTTCTCTTAACTTTTTGAACCTTCGTAACCTACAACCTACTTCTTAAATAGACGTCACACTGCGCGGGGGCGAGCAAAAAAAACTCTTGCAGTTGGCGTTTCGAAAATTGTGACGTCACTTATTTAAAAGAAACCCTTGAAATGCTAAAACGGCTCTTTCTAGAAAATGACGTCAATTTCAGAAAAGAAGCTATTGACATGTTTAACGGTTTAACTCATATTCTAAATATGGATATTTTAGAAGCCACTGTAAAGCTCAACGGTCACGGTGAGGACTTTCTAGTGCTCAACTTTAAAAACGCAAAAAAAACGGCCATTCATTCATTTAACAAAAGGCACGAGACAACAAGGAGGGCTCCACAAGAAGAAATGGCATCAAAAAGAAGAGCAATAGATTCTGTGGAAGATGATGGTTGGGCTGAATTGTACACCAGACTAATCAACTCTGCCGACGATGGGGGCAACAACGGAGCGGGCGAAGTGACGGTAAATTTGATTAACAACAAAGCAGCAAATTTCCTAAAATTATATGCAAATAAACATGGGTTTAATGGTGCGTTCTTGATGCCAGCCATACTAACAACAATAAATTTTATGTTGTCGAGAATTGGAGCACGGGTTCAAGTGCGTGATGGATTCGTATTGAATTTGAATACATATTGGCTATTCGTAGGCCAACCCACCACTGGTAAGTTTAATCATTTGCTTTATTCACCTTCTCTCGGGTAACTAAATAGAAGTCCCCCCTAATTAGTTTTTCTAAATTTTTCCAACCAGGACACCGCAAACATTTTAATCTCTTACCCTGCGCTTATTTAGTTTAGAGATTTTTTCCAACCCCCACTCTATTGCATCCCCTGGCTATTAGGTACGCGATAGTATCATATTTCTTAATCGGCAATATCGGACGCACGAATAAAAAGAGTGCGGAGAAACGTCGCCTTCAGAGAGTAGTGAAACCCCACGGTGTAAGTTTTTTAAAATCATTTTTAGTACCACATGTTTGGTTGTTTTTCGAATTCTTTCGACCGCCCCGGTTGAACATATTCTTTACTGGAAAGAGAAGTGAAGAGATCATATTTTTATGTAAATATATCCTGACTTCAGCCAATTTTTATGTGCAATTTTATTTCACCTACAGGAAAATCTTCTGCAATAAAACATGGAATAACCGATCCCATTCCCGATTCGATCAAGGATTCCCTAATTTCGTCTACTACAAGCAGTGGCTTGACGAAACTTCTTTCGAAAAAGTCAGAAGCTTACATTGTGAACTCGGAGATCTCAGAATACATTTCGCGCTTTGCAAAGAATGATGAAAATAACACAGGTAAATTCTTAGATTATTCATTACAGAGGTTTGATTTAAGCAACCATTATTCTACTGTACATAATAATAGGTGTTTTGTACTTTTACGGCGTGAAGAGTTTGCTCCTTTTTAGTAAGGGAAAAGGGTGACGGTGACGGTATTTATCCTTATTATTTGTCATTATGCCGGTACTTTAACCTCTACAAACTGGTGGTGACGGTGTTATTATTTTTTTCAATTTTTGAGATTCTGGGATTCAGCAACAATTTTGACGGGAAAACAGTATTTCAAACCCCTATAAACCCCCTATAAGTCTCTGACTCAAAATATAAATGTTCCCTTTATACAAATACGTTTTAAAACCTACGAATCACCATTCCAGCCTTCATTTTGAAATGTCTCTTAACTTTTTGAACCTTCGTAACCTACAGCCTACTTCATACAATCTGATTTGATCTAAGAGTTTGTTGAATCAAAAATAGAGTTTATTTCTCTATTTATATTTTCTATTTTATAGGAGAAATCGAGAACATATGTAAGATATATAGCGGAGAAACAATCAACATAAACTATGCGACGGAGAATCAGAGACACTTGAAAGGCAATATTCCGTTTTGTATTTTGGGTACGTACACATTATTCATTATAACAAATTATTCCATTGCGGTCGATTTAATGTATATAAGATTTCATTCAAAGGCACAAATTTATTTTTCACATTTTTTGGTTAAAATTCGCATTTTTGAATAAAATTTTTTTGAACAATGCTATCAAAATTTGATCCTTATAAATAAGTTTTAACGGTTTTTCTTTTCTCTTTCCTTAGGATCAACACAATTGAAAAACATTTCAATGCTACTTGCTACTATAGACAGGAATGATGGATTCTGGGAGAGATTTTTAGTTACAGTTCCAACTCCCTACCGTCCTAGTCCAGAGGAACAAGTTTCTGCTAATCGCAATTTTGGCCAAGAATTCAACTTCGACATGAATGATTTTTATTCAAAACTGCAAGAGATATTGGATCCAGAAAATCCTCCAATCTTTTATCTTGGTGCGAGTGCTGCTGAGTAAGTAGATAATTAAATAAAATAAAGAAGGTGTACTAGATTACGAAATTGCGGAAACCGACATTTTTAATTTTTACATTTTTTTAGTACCTTAAGGGAAATAACTTTTGTGGGAACTTATTTCAGCGGTTCGAGGGTGTGAAATCGTCATTTTTTGCGAAACCAATTTTCGCGGTAGACGACACCCACTTGTTGCCTAAATAATTTCATTTCCCTAAAGATTTTCAAAAATTTTCACTGATATTTGCATTTTGCGAACTAATTTTCGCGGCAGACTCCCAAAAATAATTTGCTTTCTTTCATTCCTTTCATAGATTTCTCAATAAATTGGAAACAGAATTCATTCACGACTCGAATTCGAAAATGAGGATGGCCATACCCGTGAAATCTTCTAAATTGGCCGATACCATTCCAAAGATAGCAGTGGCGCTACACACTATGGAAAAGGTTTTCGCTATTTTATGTGATAATTCTGCCATTGGTTTGGACGAAGAAGTCTCACTCGAAATGGTGATACAAGCCAGAAATATCATAAACAATTCAGAGGAACAAAAATTCGTCCTCAAACAGGTAAATAACTTATTTTACTCTTTAATTGTAAAACTCCATAACATACCATATTAGTTCCTGGGACGATAAGTTTTCGATTTAAGGAAAGGCATTTTATGCTAGGCTTTTCATAATTTTTTTATATATTCTGACTTACATGTTCTTACGATGTTCTTAGTAAGCTTTGGTTTTTTTTGTTAGGATCCTAAATATTTTTTTTGAGCCTCAAATTATTCTTAATTTGTTCTTACCGAAGTCTTTTCAAATCGCTTTTCAATCTATTTTTGCTTTTAATTTCAGTTTGTACGATCGATCATGCCATCGAGGACAGTTAATGTGTTCGTTCCAAGTCAGCAAAACTTGTGCAAAGTTATTATGACACTGGAGTATCAAAGATGCTGCGAGTATTTAGCCAAAGAAGGATACGGTCAATACTCTTCTGTGAAAAATGGGCATCGAATGACCCATGTGTTTTTAAAGAAGGCGCCTGAGCTATTGGACGATTCTTTAACCACTGGTAATATAATTCCAATGGATTTATACGTGCAAAAGTACAACCAGAAGATACACTCAACAATCAACGCAAGAATTATCGAACACTGCTCACGAATGATTTGAATCGTTTCCATTTTAATGATATTGAACTTTGATGATCGGTTATGAAATTAATTAAACATTACGCTACAATTCGGTTTTTGGATGATTTACTATCTACAGTAATATAGACATTTCAGAATAAATATTTAATATATGATTTATAGTGGTTACATTGTTATAATCTAATTATTTTTGACATTGAAGGGGTCAGTTGTTATCAGTATCAAACTTAAATTCATTATTGTGTATTGTCATGAATAACAAATCTGAATACTTAGCCCGGCCTTTTATTTCTGTTTAGGGGATGGAGCGTATTGCTGCAATACGTATCTAAGTAATAACTTTCTTTGACTGAATGTTACATGATGCAATTTATTTATCTGATTCAAAACATAAAAAGCAAATTTTCCTATAACGAGGTTAACCCTCCAATTTCAACTCCATTATTCGGAAATCTCAATAAATTCCGGGATAAATTCTCATGAGTATTATTACATTACCGGGTCCTCAACACATCATTGAGAGAGGAGTGTTTAGTTATTATAGGGCCTTGTATTAATCATATATTTTCCAGAACGTATTGTAACATATCATTATCGTTTATTATCGAAATAAATTTTTTGTTTTGCTCTTGAATATCAAAGATACATCATTACTATAAAAATTGGTTAATAGAACAATAATTCATATTTCTTTAGATAAGAATCATGTTAAAAAGAGAGCGATCTACTCAAGCTTCATACAGCAAACCTATAAATAAGATCATTCGTTTGGACAAATCAACACAATGTGGATCATCCCAAACAAATTTCAGCTACAAAAGACAAAAACAGACCATCGCAGGTTCATATCGTTGGTTGCTTTCAGATGTCATCCAAAGTAAAGATCAAGCGATCAAGTGGTCAATGGATAATAATCTAATTCCGAAATCTCGAATGTGCCAATCATGTGGTCTGCCAATGCACTTGTCTTTTACAACCAAGTGTTCTGATGGGATTATTTGGAGGTGTCAGCGAAAAGGACATTCGTTGGAGAAATCAATCAGAGCTGGCTCATGGTTTGATAAGAGCAACTTAACAATAACAGAAATACTAGAACTCACGTATTTATGGTCAACAGGTAAATTATTTTTTCTTCGGCATATTACAGACAATTGGGCTAGTTTGTTATTTCATTGACACATATCAACTTTTGTTGTCAATAGTATCAATGTACTTTTGCAAAACTTAAATTCAATGAGATAAAATATTTTTTTGAAAATAATGTCAAATTTTTTTTTCATATAGGAGTAGAACAATCTGTGATCATACAACAAATGGGTCTCTCTCCCAACACAGCTGTTGATTGGGATATGTTTTGCCGTGAAGTTTGCGAAGTTGTGATTCTGAAGAATAGTGAGCCGATCGGAGGGGAAGGTAAAAATTTTAAGATTAAAAATTTCTTCCTTTTTTGTCTAAGTAACGGGATATTACTTTGCCATCAGGTCAATAATAGACTTAATCTTGATCTTCGAATTAATCACTTGGATCGTTTGGTCTGTAATTTAAAGGACACTATCTTGTATTCTTTCAGGTATTCGTGTCCAAATTGATGAAAGTAAATTCGGTAAAAGAAAATATCATCGAGGTCATAGAGTGGAGGGTCAATGGGTATTTGGTGGTATCGAAGAAAGCTCAAGAAAAAATTTCATGGTAAGATTTTTTTAGTGCCAAACTCATGCAAACGACATTTTCATTGGCTTCTTAACTAATACTTTTCTAGTTACATATATTACGTGGAGGCCTGATTTCACGTTTCTTTCAAGTAAATTTCGATTTTTCCAGGTGCCCGTGGAGAAGCGTGATAGAAATACATTATTACCGATTATTCAAAAATTCATAAAGCCAGGCACAACTATTATAAGTGATTATTGGAAAGCATACGACATCCTATCCAAAAAAGATTATAAACATCTCAAAGTAAGTACTTACTAAACTGATTAAGAAATTTATCATTTAATTCGTAATGTTTCAATAATTGTAAATGTAAGGTCATAATATTACAGCAATTTGTTTAATATTGCAATGACTTTTTTCATTAGAAGAATAGCCTTATGATATAATTTTTATTCGCATCTTAGGTGAACCACAGTATCGAATTCGTGAATGAATCCGGTGATCACACAAATAAAATCGAAGGGCACTGGCGCCACGCCAAAGTACATCTTCCAGCCTTTGGTGCCAAAAAGTATCTCTTCAGTTCCCACCTAGCAGAGTTTATGTGGCGTTATCAGCATAAGGGAGAAAATCTTTTCCTCCAGTTTGTGAAAGATGCAAGCACCGTTTACAATGGAACGTTGTAAAAACATTCGATATGATATTTTTTGTCAACCGCTCAAAATCAATTTTTATGATACTTTTTGCGGGATTTTAGTTTTTATTTAATGAACTGTATCACTTTTATTTCAAATCGGTCAACAAATTACATCAATCGAAAAACTATTGTTGTCTCTAAATTAAATTTAGCTGATTATAAACATGTAACGAAGGTTACGTAGGTTCAAAAACCAAATCTCTAAACGAAGGTTACGAAGGTTACGTAGGTTCAAAAACCAAATCTCTAAACGAAGGCTACGAAGGTTACGTAGGTTCAAAAACCAAATCTCTAAACGAAGGCTACGAAGGTTACGTAGGTTCAAAAACCAAATCTCTAAACGAAGGTTACGAAGGTTACGACTCTTCCTATCTTTTTCAAGCAAAGATTTTAACTGCCAACTTTATGCCCACTTTCTGCCTACTCTAACAATTAGAAGAGGTAGGACTGAATGTCGGCCGTCTAAGCTAGAGCTAAACGAAGGTTACGAAGGTTACGTAGGTTCAAATACTATGGTGTGATTTTGCGGAATACAGACTCGTGGATAGACTTAAGTCTTAATAGACTAAACTGTAATTTATCTCGTGACCAGATAAGTGAACCATGCCCCAAGATAAGTGAACGCGTATATATGGTACGGGCTTTACTGTGATGTTTTCCTAAACAATTGGTACGTAGGTTAGTAGGTTGACCCTCGTTTATCGTGTATTTTTCAAGTGGGATTTCTATAGTCGCTCCGAAATTTTCCTTTGTATGCGTTTAAAATGGGAAAAACTTTTGTCGTGAACTATGAAATTTTCCTTTGCATGCTTTAAAAACAGGGATTAACTTTTGTCATGAACTATGAAATTTTCGTTTATTGCATGCGTTTTAAATGGGAAAAACTTTAGTCGTGAACTATTAACTTTTCCTTCGCATGCGTTTAAAATGGGGAAAACTTTTACCGTGAACTATTAACTTTTCCTTCAGATGCGTTTAAAATGTGGAAAACTTTTGTCGTGACCTATGAACTTTTCCTTTGCATGCGTTTAAAATGGGAAAAACTTTTGTCGTGAACTATGAACTTTTCATTTCCATGCGTTTAAAATGGGGAAAACTTTTGTTGTGAACTATGAACTTTTCCTTTGCATGCGTTTAAAATGGGGAAAACTTTTGTTGTGAACTATTAACTTTTCTTTCACATGCGTTTAAAATGTGGAATAAATACTTTTGTTATGAACTTAAAGATTTTCTTCAATTTGCGCTCAAAATGTGGAATACTTTTGTCATGAATTTGGAGATTTCTTTCAACATGCGTTTAAAACTTGGAAAATTTTTGTCGTGAATTATGAACTTTCCTTTGCATGCGTTTAAAGTGTTTAATACTTTTGTCATGAATATTCCTTTTTTGCATTCTTAATTGGAAAAAATGAAATTATTTCTCTGGCTCGAAAGTTTTTTTTATTTTGGCATTAAGTGAGACCAAATTAATTTGTTGTTCTACAGGCCTGACCGACCCTAATTTTTCAAAATAGAAAAAATAATAATATTGAATTTGCCACTGAACAAGTTGAAATTAATGTATTTGTAAATTTATCCCAAACCTAGATCAATTCAAAATATCACAATGGAAATGACACAAATATCATTCATCAATAAAGAGGAAAAAGTCAGGTGCTTCAAAATGTCAATCTTGACTTTCTGACCCTAAATTTTCAGAGATTTGATTTATTATATGCTGACTTGCTGACCAGGACTGACCCATATTCTTGGGAAGGCCTTCCTGTATAGTAAAATTTGCCGTGCCTTATTTAGAAAAAATTATATTTTGAAAACAGACCTTTTGCTATTTACGATTCATCTTGAATAATTAAAAACTCTAACATTAAAGCAGTAACTCACTTCCTTTTTTTTAGTATTTTTACACATGATAGTTTGCAAAAAAAATTCATCTCAGAAATTTTGACATTTTCCTTGGTTTATTGTAAAAAAATTTCCATTTTGTAAAGTAAAGGTGTAAGGTGAAGCATGACGCTACAGATCAAATCTGTGTTTTGACTGGACTCACCAACCTTTATGATTATAAAGGTACAGTCTGTTTATTGTGACTGTAACTCTTTTTAAATTCAAGATCCCCCGAGAGTGTTTGGGGTTTTCATCTTACGCTGTCTTACTTTGATATACGGCGTTTGATTGTCATTAAATTTTTGTTTGCAACTTACAAATCGAGGAGGCTCTGGATCGCTTCGCAACTTATAAACATGACATTTACGGCTTGTTTTTGTCACTCCTCCCGCATGTCTTTGCTATGCAAACAGAGTGGAGGGACGTAAGAGTTCTGAAACGCGCGCAACCCCTTTTATATTGATTTTCATCAAGCACTATCTCTTTTCAAAACACCAATTTCTCTTTTCAAAACAACAATAAAGGTTTGTTTGTTGTTTTTAGTCAACATTCGAATTTGGAAAAGTTCGAAAGCCCTAAGCTCGAGTCAATGCAATGACTTCTTGAAAAATGAGCACCATTTGAACGCTTCTTGAACGCTTCCAGCCCGCGCTGATTTTCCTATCTCTTCTTTAGATTTCCTAATTTAAACCTTAAGGAGACAAAAACAAGGCTTATCTAGTACCGGTAACCACGTGTATTATCTCCTTAGCTTTTAAGAATTGGTATATCTAAACGCACGAGGCGACACTTTTTGAAAAAAACGAATTTAACCATCCGTAATTCCAGGCCTCTCCGCCGCGATTCTAGGTTTGATCTAAGGAAGGGCGGACGGCTTCCTCAATCATTTCTGCGTTTGAAAGATTGGATATATATAGTAATTTTTCATTTGCGCTCCCCAGCGTAGGTGAGATTTAAAGGTACATATACACGATAGCAAAACTGCTTCGCTCATGTATATTCGCTTCGCA